>NC_057813.1:11105314-11112524 GCF_018294505.1 Triticum aestivum
GCTCCCCCGCCGCCGGCCAACTCCGTCGCCGCCTCCCACGTCCCCGCGCCTCGCCGCCGGCGCGCCGTTGTCAACTCCGGCCGGATCCGGCGAGATCCGGCCTGGAACCCCGCAGGTGGATGAGATCCACCAATCCTCCCATCATAACGCGCCCTCGTCCCGCCCGGATCTCCTCGTCCCGTTTTCAGAGGGGTATATTTGCACCAAGTCCCCAGATTCAGTAATTTGCATGCCATGTTTGACCTGTTGTATCTCTGCATCCGTAGCTCCGTTTCGTGCGTGTAATATGTCAAATTGTTCATCTCGACAGGTACATTATTTCATTCCATTGCATCATATTCATTTGAGGTCATGTAGATGTCCGAATCATCGTTGTAAGAGTGCTTCATGATGTTTTCTGATGTCTGTTAACAGAACGAGCTCTATTGTCATTTTTGCCATGATTGATGTGTGCATCCTATGAGGTTGATGTCTTCATGTGTTTTGATCTATGCTATGTCTTCTTTACAGAGGTGCTTACCATGTATTTTTGTGATCAATGTGGTAACTAGCACAAGCATGCAAACTAGGCATCGTGATGTTACTGATTTTAGTCCCTGTTCTGCTGTTATTTTGATGCCATGTAAACTTGATGCTACAGAGAGATCCATGCATATTTTGAGATACTTCAGTAAGGGTATTTTGAACAATAGGTTATTGTCTATCCATTCATGCCTCTGGTTGTAATTATGGAGTAGCCTAGCATGTAATTTTCGTGCTCTACTTTTGCTTCAAAATGTTTCCTGGCAGATTGTTTACATGTTATTCAATTTAGCCAAGGTTGCTATAGTTGATCCTTGCATGCTATGGACTTGTTCTTGCCTTGGTTGGTTACATAAACATGTCTTCTTGATGATGCTATGCTTATATTGTCATGCAATGACTTGTGGTGAGTGAATCGAGCTTGTTAAGTAGTGTGCATGATGTTGCTATTTTGCTAGGCTGAATCTATTATTTCGTGATGCCATATAAACATGTTGCTACTAATCATTCTATGCATAATCTGGAAATGTTTTACAAACATGTTTTGATCTACATGTCCTCCTCTAACCATACATGCCCCTTGTTGCAATTATAGCTTGCTGTACCTTGTTCATATTTTGCTCCAAAGTTGCTTGATAATGTTGCTGTCAGCCTATTAACATTAAGTTCAGTTGTTTCCATGTGTTTTCCTAGTGATCCATGCACCATATGGACTTGCTATTGCTATTCTTAGCTTCACAAACACGCCTTCTTACTGTTGGGTGCCTTGCCATGCCATGTATTGTTCTGTGGTGAGTGGTACAAGCTCATCTACGTGCCTTCATAATTCTGTTTCTGCCATGTTTGGATTTGTATTATAACTTGTCATGTTTACGTGGGTGCCATCATATTTTCTGATCCTTTTTGGCTTATGGTCAGTAAGGGACTCTTGTTCTATGCTTTTAGTAGATTCATGCCATGTCTTGTTTTACTATTATAAGTTCCTGTAACAAGTTGTTTGATAGCTCTGAACATTGCATCGTGATGTTATTTTCTGCAAAGTCTGAAATTGTTATAACTTGCAATCTTACCATGTGTGTTTGAGCATATTCTAGTGATTTCTGGAGATAGCTCAGTGTTCATGTTTTCTAATGCTGTACCTGTACATCATGCCCATGCCTTTTGTTTTCTTCTTGAGGTCCTGTAGCACATTGTTTTGATGCTTGCAATATGCCTAGTTGCTGTTTTGGACAGATTGTTGTTATAACTTGTATAGTGTGTGTGTGTTGAACCGTTGCTCCGTTTTGAGTGTGCTCTATATTAAACTTGCTTAGTTTTGCATGTAGTTTCATATTATCATGTTGCATCCTTGTTTTGAGGTGTTTGCTTGATGTTTGTATGCATTTTGCATCAATGCCATGTTTAACTTGTTTTGCTCATATCTTCTAGGCCGTAGCTCCGAACTAAATGAACTTTATATGTAACTTGACTAGAATCTTGTATAGATCATCTTTGTGCATCTTAACTTGCTGTTTAACAACTTGAACATAAGGTTTATTCAGATCTGGACAATTTTCGAAATATGCATATGAGGACTTACCGGAATTGTTATATGTTGTTCCCGGCCTCATTTAAACTTGCTTTGATGTGTTGTTCTTGTTTGCATCATCTCTTGCCATGAGTAGCTTCATGTAGCCTTGTCATGCATCATGCTTGTTGTGCATCATGTCATGTTTATGTGTGGTGTGTTTACCTTGTTGTGTGCTTCTTTTCGATAGTTCCTGTTTCGTTGCGATCGTGAGGATTCGTTCGTCTACGATTGGTTCGGCTTCATCCGTTCATCTTCTTCATGGACTCGTTCTTCTTCCTAGCGGGATTTCAGGCAAGATGACCGCTACCCTGGATCTCACTACTATCATTGCTATGCTAGTTGCTTCATTCTATCGCTTTGCTGCGCTACATATTACCTGTTTATCAAGCATGCTAGATTGCCATGAACCTCTAACCTTTGACACCTTTCCTATGCAAACCGTTGCTTGGCTATGTTACCGCTTTGCTCAGCCCCTCTTATAGCGTTGCTAGTTGCAGGTGAAGTTGAAGATTTCTCCATGGTGGACAGGATTTTGGTTGGGATATCACAATATCTCTTATATTATTAATGCATCTATATACTTGGTAAAGGGTGGAAGACTCAGCCTTTTGCCTAGTGTTTTGTTCCACTCTTGCCGCCCTAGTTTCCGTCATACCGGTGTTATGTTCCCGGATTTTGCGTTCCTTACGCGGTCGGGTGATTTATGGGACCCCCTTGACAGTTCGCTTTGAATAAAACACCTCCAGCAAGGCCCAACCTTGGTTTTACCATTTGCCTCACCACCACCTATCCCTTTCCCTTGGGTCGGCCAACCCGAGGGTCATCTTTATTTTAGCCACCCCGGGCCAGTGCTTGTCTAACTGTTGGTCCGAATCGTGCGATGTCCGGCGCCCCCTGGGCAATCTGGCTCTATGCCAACTCGACGTCTTGCTCATCCGGTGTGCCCTGAGAACCAGATATGTGCAGCTCCTATCAGGATTTGTCGGCGCATCGGGCGGCTTTGCTGGTCTTGTTTTACCATTGTCGAAATGTCTTGTAAACCGGGATTCCGAGTCTGATCGGGTCTTCCTGGGAGAAGGTCTATTCCTTCGTTGATCGCGAGAGCTTGTCATGGGCTAAGTTGGGACACCCCTGCAGGGTATAATCTTTCGAAAGCCGTGCCTGCGGTTATAGGCAGATGGGAATTTGTTAATGTCCGGTTGTAGATAACTTGACACCAGATCTGAATTAAAACGCATCAACCGCGTGTGTAGCCGTGATGGTATCTTCTTGGTGGAGTCCAGGAAGTGAACACGGTTTCTGGGTTATGTTTGACGTAAGTAGGAGTTCAGGATCACTTCTTGATCATTGCTAGCTTCACGACCGTTCTGCTTGCTCTCTTCTCGCTCTTATTTGCGTATGTTAGCCACCATATCATGCTTAGTCGCTGCTGCAACCTCACCACTTTACCCCTTCCTTTCCCTTTAAGCTTTGCTAGTCTTGATACCCATGGTAATGGGATTGCTGAGTCCTCGTGGCTCACAGATTACTACTACAACAGTTGCAGTACAGGTTATGCGATGATCATGACGCGAGAGCGATGCTTGCTTGCGGTGAGTTCTTCTTCTGCTTCTTCGATCAGGGGATAGGTTCCAGGTCGGCAGCCTGGGCTAGCAGGGTGGATGTCGTTTGAGTTTCTGTTTGTGTTGCATCCGTAGTCGGATGGTGATATTATGTATTGTGATGTTGTATTCATGTGGCATTGTTTGCCTTATGTATGTATCCCCATCTATTATGTAATGTTGATGTAATGATATCCACCTTGCAAAAGCGTTTCAATATGCGGGCCTATCCTTGGTGGGACCTTCAAGTTCCTTTTGGATAGGGTCGCATATTGGGCGTGACAAGTTGGTATCAGAGCCTCGACCGACCCTAGGAGCCCCCTTAATTGATCGTGTAGTTTGGCCGTTGTTGAGTCTAGAAGAAAACTATTTTCAGAGTCTAGCTATATCAGAGAGTAGGAATTCTTTTTACTCCTCAGCCCCCTTTGTCGCTCTGGTAAGGATTCTTGACGTAGGTGTTTTGAATTACTCCTCTTCCCCTTCAAATTTTTTTAGGATCGCGCAGTTGGTTTTTCGATCGTTGGTTCTCAGCTCTTTTCATCCGGTGCATTTCTCGTCAAGCTGACTCGAGTCTCTTCATCTTTGCGAGTTCAATCCTTAGTTTGCTCTCAACGAAGTTATTTGTCAATCCTCAGTTGTCTTATTTTCCCATCGCCCACCCCTTCTTCTTCTCGAAACCGGAGTCTGTAATCGAGTATCCATCCTACTCGTACGAAGTTTTTGCTCTCTCTCCTCAATGTTTTCAACCGGTGTTTTCTCTTCAAGTTATTCTCGTTTTCCCCTTCCAAGTTGCCTTTGTTTTCCCGCCCTCCCACCCTTTTTCTTCCCGGAGCCTGAGTATCTTTCGAGCATCATTTTCATTCGTGTGGAGCCTCTTCAGTCTTCCGTCAATTATTCCAACCGGTGAATTCTCGTCTCGTTCATCATGCTTCATCCCTTTCTTTTCCCGGTGCTCTCAATTCAAGTTTTTTGGGTTGATCATATTCTTTTCCTTGGATCAAGTGTTCTCCTTGCTCGTTTGCCTCTCACCATTCAATCATTCCGGAGTTCAATACATCTCAGGAGATTCGTTTGTGTTCCAATTAATTCGAGGTTGTCACCTCATTCAATTATTTCAATTGTTCCGGTGCATCATCTATCTCTTCAATAATCCTTTTCAACGGTGTATTCTCTTCAGTGGGCCCTAACCCACAGGTCTTTTCCCAGGATCTTACCTGACTCTTCTAATTCCCCCGGAGTTATTCTCAAATTCTTTTCAAGTGTGATGTAAGAATGGATTTCATCAGTCACATGGCTTCTCCAAGATCTCGTTCAAATTCGTTTCATTGTTGGTTCAACCCTTCCTCTTTTTCATCCTCCCGGAGTATCTCAGTAATTTTGGTGGCGTTTCTCATCGTCTTTTGAAGATTGAAGAAGAGTTCCTCTTAAATCTTGTTCATTCTCCCGAAGTTTCGTGGTTCTAGCTTCATGTTATCCTCTCGAATTGTTTCGTTTGTCAGATATCCTTTTCTTACCATCCAGAGTATTTCAGAAGTTGTTTTCCTGTTTCTTTTCACCGGAGGCCATCGTTCCCGAAGAATTCTTTGTTCTCACATTTCAGCTACCGTTATCCAATTATCCCGGTGCCTCGTACAAGTGTTCTCTAATCAGCTCATGATCTCTTTATTCTTTTGCATTTAAATCACCTCGAGCTTATTTGTTCTTCTAATTCTTCCCGGTGATTCATTCTCTTTCGTCAATCAATTTTTGAATTCTTACAGTGGTTCGTTCAAGAT
Organism: Triticum aestivum; assembly: GCF_018294505.1. Taxonomy (NCBI): domain Eukaryota; kingdom Viridiplantae; phylum Streptophyta; class Magnoliopsida; order Poales; family Poaceae; genus Triticum; species Triticum aestivum. The sequence goes on from NC_057813.1 coordinate 11,110,783, forward strand.
TTTTTCCTTGATGATCATTTTAATCCATTCGTTCTTTTCAATCCTACCGGTGGTTCTTGAAGACCTTCTCAAGTTTGCGGCATGTCACTTCTCAATCCTTTTCAAGAAGAATAAGTAGTATGCAAAAATCCATTGCTTGTCATCAATTTATTTTGATGAAGGATAAGCATAAAATAAATCTTATTCTTATTTCATCCTAGTGAGTAATCCCTTCCTTCGGAGTTTGTTCTTAATGAATAAATTCTAGTTCTAAGTGTCTTCATCTTTTCTTTTCCGGAGTTCAAATTTCCTCGGCCATCTCGTCGGAACCTCCATCTAAATCATCGCAAGGCTCATCTTATTCTTTCATCCTTCATTCTATCTCATCATCCTTTTTGTCAATGGAGTTCTTCATGGTGGTTCTTCATGATTTAATTCATTCTTCAAGAGTTCATCAAGATTTTGTCAGTGGAGTTCAAGTATCTTTTCTTCTCGCATCTTGAAGTGCAATTAATTCTCCATATTCTTTTGAAGTGGAGTTTTGCTTTTCTTCGTTATTCTCAGATGTCCAATCATTTCCGTTTGTGGTTGGTTATCACCTTATTCTTGAGATGTTACCTATAAGACCACGACAAGCTTATTCTTTCATTGTTGATTCTCTCAACAACTCCGTTCAACCCTTTCGTCTAAGTTCTTTCATTCAATTCTTTCATTTCCTCCGGAGGTTTTGTGTTGTTCCTCATCAAGTATCATTCCATCCTCTCAAGCTCGTGTTTTATTCCTCCATGTTTCAGCCGGAGTGCTGCCTAAATCCTTTCAGTCTTATTTGTTTCTTATCTCATTCTAACCGGAGTGGTTTCATAGTCTACCTGATTCCGTGAGCTTTCGATTCTCGTCATTCTTGTCGTTCCTATCTTATTCTTGAGTGCTCTCGATTATTTGCTTCTTCTCTTGAATTCTTGTTTCACCTCATCCCTTTTCCCTTCCGTCTCGGTCCTAAGATCTCGGGACGAGATCTCTTGTTAGTGGAGGAGTGTTGTAACGCCCCGGATCCGTTGTGCCAGGTGTCTGCCAGTTATTCGCCGTCATTGCCATTTCATTCGCTTGCGTGTTGCATTTTATCATGTCATCATGAGCATTTCATTTTGCATACGTGTTCGTCTCATGCATTCGAGCATTTTCCCCGTTGTCCGTTTTGCAATCCGGCACTCCTATGCTCTTCGGCGCTCCCCTTTTGTCTCTCGTTGTGAGTGGGTGTTAAACTTTCTCGGAATGGACTGAGGCTTGCCAAGCGGCCTTGGTATAGCACCGGTAGACCGCCTGTCAAGTTTCGTGCCATTTGGAGGTTGTTTGGTACTCCAACGGTTAACCCGGGTAACCGTAAAGCCCCTCTCTCTTTGCAGCCCAACACCCCTCCCAAAGTGGCCCAAAACCCATCTAACTCCCCTCCATGCTCTCGGTCGTTCGATCACGATCGTGTGGGCGAAAACCGCTCCTCATTTGGACTCTCCTAGCTCCCTCTACCTATATAAACACCTCCCCCTTCGAAATTCGCGGATGAATCCCCCCGAACCCTAGCTTCGTCCTCTTCCCGCAGCCGGACACGTCCGGACCCCGCCGGACATGTCTGCGCCGCCGTCCCCGTCCAACCCGTGCGTGACACGTGTCCTCCGCCACCGTCCCAGCGCCGCCGGCCCGCGGAGCCCATCCGGGGCCCGCGCGGGCCCAGATCTCGCCCCCGCGCCTCCCGAGCGCCGCCGCCA
>NC_057813.1:11112866-11128468 GCF_018294505.1 Triticum aestivum
GAGCTCCCCCGCCGCCGGCCAACTCCGTCGCCGCCTCCCGCGTCCCCGCGCCTCGCCGCCGGCGCGCCGTCGTCAACTCTGGCCGGATCCGGCGAGATCCGGCCCGTAACCCCACAGGTGGATGAGATCCACCAATCCTCCCATCCAAACGCGCCCTCGTCCCGCCCGGATCTCCTCGTCCCGTTTTTAGAGGGGTATATTTCCACTAAGTTGCCAGATTCAGTAATTTTCATGCCATGTTTGACCTGTTGTATCTCTGCATCCGTAGCTCCGTTTGGTGCGTGTAATATGTCAAATTGTTTGCCTTGATGAGTACATCATTTCATTCCATTGCATCATATTCATTTGAGGTCATATAGATGTCCGAATCATCATTGTAAGAGTGCTTCATGATGTTTTCTGCTGTCTGTTAACAGAACGAGCTCTTTTGTCATTTTTGCCATGATTGATGTGTGCATCCTATGAGGTTGATGTCTTCATATGTTTTGATCTATGCTATGTCTTCTTTACATAGGTGCTTACCATGTATTTTTTTTGATCAATGTGGTGACTAGCACAAGGATGCAAACTAGGCATCGTGATGTTACTGATTTTAGTCCCTGTTCTGCTGTTATTTTGATGCCATGTAAACTTGATGCTACAGAGAGATCCATGCATATTTTGAGATACTTTAGTAAGGGTGTTTTGAACAATAGGTTATTGTCTATCCATTCATGCCTCTAGTTGTAATTATGGAGTAGCCTAGCATGTCATTTTCGTGCTCTACTTTTGCTTCAAAATGTTTCCCGACAGATTGTTTACATGTTATTCAATTTAGCCAAGGTTGCTATAGTTGATCCTTACATGCTATGGACTTGTTCTTGCCTTGGTTGGTTACATAAACATGTATTCTTGATGATTCTATGTTTATATTGTCATGCAATGACTTGTGGTGAGTGTATCGAGCTTGTTACGTAGTGTTCATGATGTTGCTGTTTTGCTAAGCTGAATCTGTTATTTCGTGATGCCATATAAACATGTTGCTACTAATCATTCTATGCATAATCTGGAAATGTTCTATAAACATGTTTTGATCTACATGTCCTCCTCTAACCATACATGCCCCTGGTTGCAATTATAGCTTGCTGTACCTTGTTCATATCTTGCTCCAAAGTTGCTTGATAATGTTGCTGTCAGCCTATTAACATTAAGTTCAGTTGTTTCCATGTGTTTTCCTAGTGATCCATGCACCCTATGGACTTGTTATTGCCATTCTTAGCTTCACAAAAATGCCTTCTTACTATTGGGTGCCTTGCCATGCCATGTATTGTTCTGTGGTGAGTGGTACAAGCTTATCTACATGCCTTCATAATTCTGTTTCTGCCATGTTTGGATCTATATTATAACTTGTCATGTTTACGTGGGTGCCATCATATTTTCTGATCCTTTTTGGCTTATGGTCAGTAAGGGACTCTTGTTCTATGCTTTTAGTAGATTCATGCCATGTCTTGTTTTACTATTATAAGTTCCTGTAACATGTTGTTTGATAGCTCTGAACATTGCATCGTGATGTTATTTTCTGCAAAGTCTGAAATTGTTATAACTTGCAATCTTACCATGTGTGTTTGAGCATATTCTAGTGATTTCTGGAGATAGCTCAGTGTTCATGTTTTCTAATGCTGTACCTATACATCATGCCCATGCCTTTTGTTTTCTTGTTGAGGTCATTTAGCATATTGTTTTGATGCTTGCAATATGCCTAGTTGCTGTTTTGGACAGATTGTTGTTATAACTTGTATAGTGTGTGTGTGTTGAACCGTTGCTCCGTTTTGAGTGTGCTCTATATTAAACTTGCTTAGTTTTGCATGTAGTTTCATATTATCGTGTTGCATCCTTGTTTTGGAGGTGTTTGCTTGATGTTTGTATGCATTTTGCATCAATGCCATGTTTAACTTGTTTTGCTCATATCTTCTAGGCCGTAGCTCCGAACTAAATGAACTTTATATGTAACTTGACTAGAATCTCGTGTAGATCATCTTTGTGCATCTTAACTTGCTGTTTAACAACTTGAACATAAGGTTTATTCAGATCTGGACCAATTTCGAAATATGCATATGAGGACTTACCGGAATTGTTATATGTTGTTCCCGGCCTCATTTAAACTTGCTTTGATGTGTTGCTCTTGTTTGCATCATCTCTTGCCATGAGTAGCTTCATGTAGCCTTGTCATGCATCATGCTTGTTATGCATCATGTCATGTTTATGTGTGGTGTGTTTACCTTGTTGTGTGCTTCTTTTCGATAGTTCTTGTTTCGTTGCGATCGTGAGGATTCGTTCGTCTACGATTGGTTCGGCTTCATCCGTTCATCTTCTTCATGGACTCGTTCTTCTTCCTAGCGGGATTTCAGGCAAGATGACCGCTACCCTGGATCTCACTACTATCATTGCTATGCTAGTTGCTTCGTTCTATCGCTTTGCTGCGCTACCTATTACCTGTTTATCAAGCATCCCAGATTGCCATGAACCTCTAACCTTTGACACCTTTCCTATGCAAACCGTTGCTTGGCTATGTTACCGCTTTGCTCAGCCCCTCTTATAGCGTTGCTAGTTGCAGGTGAAGTTGAAGATTTCTCCATGGTGGACAGGATTTTGGTTGGGATATCACAATATCTCTCATATTATTAATGCATCTATATACTTGGTAAAGGGTGGAAGACTCGGCCTTTTGCCTAGTGTTTTGTTCCACTCTTGCCGCCCTAGTTTCCGTCATACCGGTGTTATGTTCCCGGATTTTGCGTTCCTTACGCGGTCAGGTGATTTATGGGACCCCCTTGACAGTTTGCTTTGAATAAAACTCCTCCAGCAAAGCCCAACCTTGGTTTTACCATTTGCCTCACCACCACCTATCCCTTTCCCTTGGGTCGGCCAACCCGAGGGTCATCTTTATTTTAGCCCCCCGGGCCAGTGCTTGTCTAAGTGTTGGTCCGAATCGAGCGATGTCCGGCGCCCCCTGGGCAATCAGGGTCTATGCCAACCCGGCGTCTTGCTCATCCGGTGTGCCCTGAGAACGAGATATGTGCAGCTCCTATCGGGATTTGTCAATGCATCGGGCGACTTTGCTGGTCTTGTTTTACCATTGTCGAAATGTCTTGTAAACCGGGATTCCGAGTCTGATCGGGTCTTCCTGGGAGAAGGTCTATTCCTTCATTGATCGCGAGAGCTTGTCATGGGCTAAGTTGGGACACCCCTGCAAGGTATAATCTTTCGAAAGCCGTGCCTGCGGTTATAGGCAGATGGGAATTTGTTAATGTCCGGTTGTAGATAACTTGACACCAGATCTGAATTAAAATGCATCAACCGCGTGTGTAGCCGTGATGGTCTCTTCTCGGTGGAGTCCGGGAAGTGAACACGGTTTCTGGGTTATGTTTGACGTAAGTAGGAGTTCAGGATCACTTCTTGATCATTGCTAGCTTCACGACCGTTCTGCTTGCTCTCTTCTCGCTCTTATTTGCGTATGTTAGCCACCATATCATGCTTAGTCGCTCTGCAGCCTCACCACTTTACCCCTTCCTTTCCCTTTAAGCTTTGCTAGTCTTGATACCCATGGTAATGGGATTGCTGAGTCCTCGTGGCTCACAGATTACTACAATAACAGTTGCAGGTACAGGTTATGCGATGATCATGACGCGAGAGCGATGCTTGCTTGCGTTGAGTTCTTCTTCTGCTTCTTCGATCAGGGGATATGTTCCAGGTCGGCAGCCTAGGCTAGCAGGGTGGATGTCGTTTGAGTTTCTGTTTGTGTTGCATCCGTAGTCGGATGGTGATCTTATGTATTGTGATGTTGTATTCATGTGGCATTGTTTGCCTTATGTATGTATCCCCATCTATTATGTAATGTTGATGTAATGATATCCACCTTGCAAAAGCGTTTCAATATGCGGGTCTATCCTTGATGGGACCTTCAAGTTCCTTTTGGATAGGGTCGCATATTGAGCGTGATAGTATCGGCATACCGACGATCGAATCTCGGGAAAGTAACATACCGATAGACAAAGGGAATTGTATACGGGATTGATTGAATCCTTGACATCGTGGTTCATCCGATGAGATCATCGTGGAACATGTGGGAGCCAACATGGGTATCCAGATCCCGCTGTTGGTTATTGGCCGGAGAGTTGTCTCAGTCATGTCTGCATGGTTCCTGAACCCGTAGGGTCTACACGCTTAAGGTTCAATGACGCTAGGGTTATAGGGAAGGTATGTACGCGGTTACCGAATGTTGTTCGGAGTCCCGGATGAGATCCGGACGTCACGAGGAATCCCGGAATGGTCCGTAGGTGAAGATTGATATATTGGACGAAGGGTTTTGGAGTCCGGAAGTGTTCCGAAGGTACCGGGTGATGACCAGCATGACCGAAAGGTGTTTCGGGAGCCCCGGCAAGTGTTGGGGGGGCTTCATGGGCCAAGGGGAGGGGGAAAACCAGCCCACTAAGGGGCTGTGCGGCCCCCTCACCTATTCCCACGTGACCAGGGGGTTTGGGGCGCCCCATCTAGGGTTCCCACCTCCTGGCTTGGGGGCCAAGTCACCCAAAGGGGAGATCCCATCTGCCCTAGCCGCCGCCCCCCTAGGGGAAACCCTAGGGCGCCTCCTCCTCTCCCTTCCTCCTATATATAGTGGAGGTTTTGGGGCTGCCCAACACATGAGTCTTTCTCTCCCAAGGCGCAGCCCTACCTCTCTCCCTCCTCGTCTCTCGTAGTGCTTGGCGAAGCCCTGCTGGAGTACCGCGCTCCTCCACCACCACTACGCCGTCGTGCTGCTGCTGGACGGAGTCTTCCCTAACCTCTCTCTCTCTCCTTGCTGGATCAAGGCATGGGAGACGTCACCGGGCTACACGTGTGTTGAACACGGAGGTGCCGTCCGTTCGGCACTAGGATCTTCAGTGATTTGGATCACGACGAGTACGACTCCATCAACCCCGTTCACTTGAACGCTTCCGCTTAGCGATCTACAAGGGTATGTAGATGCACTCTCCTTCCCCTCGTTGCTAGATTACTCCATAGATTGATCTTGGTGATGCGTAGAAATTTTTGGTTTCTGCTACGTTCCCCAACATTAAGGTACTGTAATGAACTCATTCTTTGTTTATATTGGTGTTAAACCTACTTTATTCCAACTTCTCTATGGTTCATACCCCCCGATACTACTCATAGATTCACCAAAATAAGCAAACAACACACGAAAAATAGAATCTGTCAAAAACAGAACAACCTGTAGCAATCTATAACTTTCGAATACTTATGTAACTCTCAAAATTCCGAAATAAATTGGTGGACGTGGGGAATTTGTATATTAATCATTTTCAAAAATAATATACATAAAATCACTCTCCAGTAAAAAATGACAGCTATTCTCGTGAGTGCAAAAGTTTCTGTTTTTTATAGCAAGATCGCAAAGACTTCACCCAAGTCTTCCCAAAAGTTCTACTTGGCACAAACACTAATTAAAACATAAAACCACATCTAACACAATCTAGATGAATTATTTATTACTAAACAGGGGCAAAAAGCAATGAATAAAAATAAAATTGGGTTGCCTCCCAACAAGCGCTATCGTTTAACGCCCCTAGCTAGGCATAAAAACAAGAATAGATCACTAATTAAAACATAAAATCACATCTAACCAGAATTTAGATGAATTATTTATTACTAAACAGGGGAAAAAAGTAAAGAACAAAAATAAAATTGGGTTGCCTCCCAACAAGCGCTATGTTTAACGCCCCTAGCTAGGCATAAAAAACAAGAATAGATCTAGGTATTGTCATCTTCGGTATGCAATCCATAAGTGGCTCTCAAAATAGATTCATAAGGCAATTTATTTTTATTCCTAGGAAAGTGTTCCATGCCCTTCCTTAACGGAAATTGGAATCTAATATTTCCTTCTTTCATGTCAATAATTGCAACAATCGTTATAAGGAAAGGTCTACCAAGAATAATAGGACATGTAGGATTGCAACCTATATCAAGAAAAATGAAATCTACGAGAAAATAATTCCTATTTGCAACAATAAGAACATCATTAATCCTTCCCATAGGTTTCTTAATGGTGGAATCCACAAGATGCAAATTTAAAGAACAATCATCAAATTCACGGAAACCTAGCACATCACACAAAGTTTTTGGAATCGTGGAAACACTAGCACCCAAATCACACAAAGCATAACATTCATAATCTTTAATCTTAATTTTAATAGTAGGTTCCCAATCATCATAAAGTTTTCTAGGGATAGAAACTTCTAGTTCAAGCTTCTCTTCATAGGATTGCATTAAAGCATCAACAATATGTTTTGTAAAAGCTTTATTTTGATTATAAGCATGAGGAGAATTTAACACGGAGTGCAAAAAAGAAATATAATATATTATAGAGAACATATCATAATTAAATCCCTTGAAATCCAAAATAGTGGGTGCATTGCTATGTAAAGTTTCTACCTCTTCAATCCTAATTTTATCATTTTTTGCATCTCAAAAAACTCTGAATCATTGGAACGCCTTTTAACTAAATTTGACTCATCTCCAGTCCCATCTTTATCAAGATTCATATTGGAAAACAAAGATTTAGTAGGAGTCACATCAATTACTTTTAGATCTTCATCATTATTATCATCTAGATCTTCCAGTTTAGTGGCCATCTTATTAACTAAGGTGGCTTGCTTATCCGAAATTTGGCCCACTAAATTTTCAAGATGAGCAAACTAAGATTTCAAACCATAAAATTACTTAGACATATCATCGAGCTCTTTATTCATGTATTCCATAAAACTATTTTATTCTTTAAGATCATTTCTGAAGAAATTATTATGCTCAAATTGTAAAGACATAAAGCTTCGAACGTTGTTTTCAATTTCTTCCAACCTCCTAAGGTGAGGATCAACGCTTTTTGGCAGAGCCATCAAAGAAAACATGCACCCTAACACAAGAAGGAAGCAAAAAGAGACAAATGAAAGAGGCGCAAAGAAAATGCAAAGGTTTTCGAAAATCATTTTAGAAGTGGGAGAGAGGAAAACCAGAGGCGAATGGCAAATAATGTAATGCGAGGGAGAAGAGTTTATGATGGGTACTTGGTATGTCTTGACTTGGCGTAGATCTCCCCGGCAATGGCGCCAGAAATCCTTCTTGCTACCTCTTGAGCATGTGTTGGTTTTCCCTTAAAGAGGAAAGGGTGATGCAGCAAAGTAGCATAAGTACTTCCCTCAGTTTTGAGAACCAAGGTATCAATCCAGTAGGAGACGACACATAAGTCACCTAGTACCTGCACAAACAATCAAAAACCTTGCAACCAACATGATAAAGGGGTTGTCAATCCCTTCACGGTCACTCGCAAAAGTGAGATCTGATAGAGATAGTAAAGTAAATATTTTTGGTATTTTCGTTGTATAGATTAGAAAGTAAAGATTGCAAAATAGTAAACGAGATGCGATGAAATAAAAGAGATGTAATATGATAGAAAATAGACCCGAGGGCCATAGGTTTGACTAGTGGCTTCTCTCAAGATAGCATGTATTACGGTGGGTGAACAAATTACTGCCGAGCAATTGATAAAAAAACGTATAGTTATGAAGATATATAAGGCAATGATCATGAATATAGGCATCACGTCCGTGTCAAGTAGACCGAAATGATTCTGCATCTACTACTATTACTCCACACATCGACCGCTATCCAACATGTATCTAGAGTATTAAGTTCATAAGAACGGAGTAACACATTAAGCTAGATGACATGATGTAGAGGGATAAAGTCAAGAAATATGATATAAACCCCATCTTTTTATCCTCAATGGCAACAATACAATACGTGCCTTGCTGCCTGTATTGTCACTGGGAAAGGACATCGCAAGATTGAACCCAAAGCTAAGTGTGACGCTCCCGATTCAAGCGTACACTAATCATACACGCAAATGTGTACGATCAAGATCAGGGACTCATGGGAAGATATCACAACACAACTCTAGACACAAATCAAAATAGTACAAGCTTTATATTACAAGCCAGGGGCCTCGAGGGCTCGAATACATAGCTCGATACACAAGAGTCAGCGGAAGCAACAATATCTGAGTACACACATAAGTTAAACAAGGATGCCTTAAGAAGGCTAGCACAAAAGCAACACGATCGAAGAGGCAAGGCCTCCTGCCTGGGACCTCCTAAACTAACTCCTGGTCGTCGGCGATCTTCACGTAGTAGCATCCATAGGCGGTGGCGTCTAGCTCCAAGGATCCACCATCTGGTTGCATCAACCGGAAAGAAGAAGGAAGGGGGAAAAGGGGTAGCAAAGGAACCGTGAGTACTCATCCAAAGTACTCGCAAGCATCAGATCTATACTAAGTATGCATTGGTATCAAATGGAAGGTTGTATCTGTGGACTGAACTGCAGAATGCCAGAATAGAGGGGGGAGGCCTAGCCTATCAAAGACTAGCATCTTCACACAGCTCCGAGCATCTTGCAGCATGTAGAAGAGTAAAGAATAACAGTTTAATAATTAACATACATGTTGTAACATTAATGCCCAGAGATCCTTCCTCGACTCCCCGCGAGAAAGCAATCCCGGAGCCACATATCTCAAGTATCCATTTGTAGTTGTATAAGATTAGGATATAAGTCTGAATGTCCATTACCGTGGATACGGTATTCGAATATATAACTTCCCTGCAAGGGTGCACCACGTTACCCAACACGCTCGATCACTCTGGCCGGACACACCTTTCTGGGGTCAATGCCCGCCCTCAGAAGATCAACACGTCGCAGCCCTACCTAGGCTCAGCAGAGAGGTCCCCGCCGGTCTACATCCTAAGCACTCTAGGGTCTGGGCCCATCGCCCGTTGCACTCCGGATCATTACGTGCAGGGCGATACAGGCCACCTCCACTGGGGCGCCGACCGGGCCGTGCCGCAATGCTGAACTGGACGTCTGACAAAGCTTCGGCTGATACTGCGACGTTGAGGCCCATGTCTATTCTCGCGTGGTGGTTAGTGCGTAAAGGCCAGAGGCCAACTCAGAACAAATACCCAAACCATAGTGTATTATTAGCTTGCGGAGACGAGCACAGACTCACGATCGAAAGTGACCCCATCGCCCTGTCTCGTGGACTTACGACAAGGGTTCAGAATGCCCGGCTGTGCCACGTCATTATCATGTGGGTGCTCTCCGGGCCCGCCCGACTTTCACCAAGGTCTCAAGTAAAGTCATGGTAACCGTGTGTCCAAACATCAAGGGGAAAACCCGAGGAATCACCCCCGGTGGATTCCACTCAATGTAATCATCGAGGTGAACGTAAGAGGGACCACCCTCGAGGTTCACACTTGAGGTGTTGAACGACACAGCCGTATCGGGAATGGTGAAAGAGGAAATCACCCTCGATGACCACGACCGAATAGCTACACTACAGAATTATCATCAGGAGTGCGTTATGAGGGATCACCCTCGGCACTCGATAGTAGCTCTGCAGAGTCGAGCAACAAAGGGGCGTGATGTGATGTGAGGTGTCGGGCTCTGGTCGTCGATCACGTCGATCGAGGCGTCGATGATGAAGCAGGGGAAACAAGGACAAGTGGGGGTCACTGATGGATCACTAGTCAACCTATACTAAGCAGTTTAGGATAAGCAGGTAGGTAACAATAAGCAGGTACAAAAGCAGGCTATGCATGAGAATAGGAGCAAACAATAACAGTAGCAAAATCTAATGCAAGCATGAGAGTATAGAATGGGCGATATCGAGATGATCAAAGTGGGGGCTTGCCTGGTTGCTCAGACAAGAAGAAGGGTCGTCGTCGACGTAGTCGATCACAGGGACATCAACATTGGTCTCGGGGTCTACCGGAGAGAAGAGGGGGAAGAAACAATAAATACATAGCAGGCAAGTGCATAACAGGACAACAGACAGAGCTAGACGCGATCTAACGCAGCGCTAGGCGATATTGGCGAAGGGGGAAACATCCGGGAAAGTATTCCCGGTTCCGGACGTTTGTCAGACAGATGAACTGGAGGGTAAAAGTTGAACGTTTGCTATGCTAGAGACGTGTGGCGTGCGAACGGACCGCGTATTCAGATTCGTCTCGTCGTTCTGAGCAACTTTCATTTAGAAAACTTTTTCATCCGAGCTACGGTTTAATTTCTATGAATTTTTTAAAGTTTTAAACAATCTTTTGAAATTATTAATAAATCGAAAATGAAGATTAATCGCTAGGTGCACCCAGCTCTGCGTACACAGAAGTGTATCAGGGGATGACATGTGGGTCCAGGGGGTCCCCGTGGACCAGTCAACGTTTGACTAGTCAACAAGGTGCGGGGCCCGCCTGTCATTGACCCATCTAACTAATTACAGATTACTTAGCCATTTAATTAAGTTAGTTGTCTTTTTAAATAACTAAATAACTAATTAATTTATTAATTATTATATATACATTTCCTTTTTTTAACAAAAGCCAGGGCGCATGGGGCCCGCTGGCAGTGGCACAAGGCCATCCCAGCGGAGCGGGTTAACGAGCGGAGGGGCACGGGCGTGGGCGCCCGCCCGCACGGGCGCGTGGGCGCGCCGGGGCGCCGGCGCCGGACGCGGGCTCGACGGCCGGAGACGAGGCCAGGGACGGGCGTGCGGATCCGGCAAGATCAGGTGGCAGCAGGCACGTGCCGTCTTGGTTGGGCGCGGCGGCCAGCCGCAGCAGCAGCGGCGGGGAGGCGCGGCAGGCGGAGGACTGCAACGGGCGACGCGGCTGCAGTTGCAGTAGCAGAAGGAGCAGCAGGCGGGAGCAGTTAGCAGGGCAGAGCAGCATCGACAGCAGCAGCTAGGGGCAGTAGCAAGCAGCGTTGGTTTTTGATCTTAGAACAAGTCGACCGGATCAACCCGTACGTACAAGATAGCAAGGAAGCTAACTAGCAGGTTAATGGATTAAGAGTAAACACAACGTACAACACGCGTCTCAGCCGGAACTAGCTCTAGTTGATTTCGATCAACTCCAAAGAGCAGAACAAGACATCCTGGTTTATTCCAACAAGCAGCAGTGTGCGGCTGCAGTAGAGGCATATCGGCGCGCGGGCGGCAGCGGCGACGCGCGAGCGCTGGCGAGTGCACGGCCTGGAACTGCAACAGCAGCACGCGAGCGTGCGTGCGGACGTGGAGCTCCAGTGACCATGGCGGACGGGGCTCAGTCTACGGCGAGGAAAGGCCAGTGGTCGAAAACGACCAAAACAGGAGAGGGAAAACACGGCGGTGCTCACAGGGATGCTTGTAGGGGCCTCGCAGAAGTCGGGGAAGGCCGTGGTTGATCGGATCGATGGCGAACCGTGGTGGATCCAGTCGGGGACGGTGGACGAACGCGACGACTCGGAGATGATTCGCGGCGAATGGCTAGACGTCGACGATGTAGAAGGCGCCTACGATGCTCCTGGACAAGTGGAGGCGGCGAGGGGCAACCATTGGACACGGGAACGACAGCGGCGCATCGGGCGCGGCGGCGAGATCGATCCAGAGTGAGGGAGAGAGGAAGAGCGGCGGGAGGGGGAAAAGTGGTGGGAGCTAGGGTTCGGGAAGGGGCGTCGGGGAACCTATAGGGCGTCGGGGCATCACCGTATGGCCGGCGCGTGGCCATCCCGGCCACGGACGCGCCCCCTCTGCCCACGAGGCTTCTGTGAACAGGAAGGAGCTGGGGAGGTGGGTTGGGCCGTGTGGCCACTTATGGCCGAGTGGCAAAGTAGTTTTTAGGCCCTTTAACCTTTACTTTGCTTTTCTTGCATGTTTTCTGTTTTGCAAAATGTTTGGCCACAAGATGTCTCTTGTAAAACATGAAGTGATGCCACATAATTACCTTACAATATTTAGAGCTGCCATAAAAAGTTTGGTGGGCATTTGAATTCATTAGAATTTTTGCATAAATGCAAATGGATTAAAAAGGTTGTTTTGGGCATTGTTTTCAATGGTTAGGGGCAATTTAATACTTCAAATAATATTGGTTTCTATATTAAAATTACTTAGTGATTATTTGCAACCTAACAAACATTTTTTTGCTTGCATGTTTGACAAAATTTGAACCTTGACTTTATCTTGAATTTGAATTTGAATTAAGCCTTGGATCAAATGAGGATTAGCAACAATGATACTGATGACATGGCATCATTAGCAGGGGGTTACTGTAGCATAATTATCCGGGCGTCACACTAATCACTTCTCCCATTGCAAGAAAGATCAATCTAGTAGGCCAAACTAAACCGATAATTCGAAGAGACTTGCAAAGATATCACATCATGCATATAAGAATTCAGAGAAGAACCAAATAATATTCATAGATAATCAAGTTCATAAATCCACAATTCATCGGATCTCGGCAAACACAGCGCAAAAGAGTATTACATCGAATAGATCTCCAAGAACATCGAGGAGAACTTTGTATTGAGAATCAAAGAGAGAGAAGAAGCCATCTAGTTAATAACTATGGACCCGAAGGTCTGTGGTAAACTACGCATGCTTCATCGAAGAGGCAATGGTGTTGATGTAGAAGCCTTCCGTGATCGATTCCCCCTCCGTCAGATCGCCGGAAAAGGCCCCAAGATGGGATCTCACGGGTACAGAAGGTTGCGGCGGTGGAAAAGTGTTTTTGTGGCTCCCCCTAATGTTTCTAGGGTATAACAATATATATATATATGTGAAATAAGTACGTCAGTGGCGCTACTAGGGGCCCACAAGGGTTGGCGGGCGCCTACCCCCTTGGGCGCGCCCTCGTGCCTCGTGGCCTCCTCGTAGAGTCCCAGACTTCAACTCTAAGTCTTCTGGATTACTTTTGGTCCAAGAAATATCCTTGCAAAGGTTTCATTCCGTTTGGACTCCGTTTGATATTCCTTTTCTGCAAAACTCTAAAATAGGCAAAAAAACAGAAACTGGCACTGGGCCTCCGGTTAATAGGTTAGTACCAAAAATAATATAAAATAGCATATTAAAGCCCATTAAACATCCAAAACAGATAATATAATAGCATGGAACAATCAAAAATTATAGATACGTTGGAGACGTATCAAGCATCCCCAAGCTTAATTCCTGGTCGTCCTCGAGTAGGTAAATGATAAAAACAGAATTTTTGATGTGGAATGCTACCTAGCATATTTATCAATGTAATTTTCTTTATTGTGGCATGAATGTTCAGATCCGAAAGATTCAAGACAAAAGTTTAATATTGACATAAAAATAACAATACTTCAAGCATACTAACAAAGCAATCATGTGTTCTCAAAATAACATGGCCAAAGAAAGTTATCCCTACAAAATCATATAGTCTGGCTATGCTCTATCTTCATCACACAAAGTATTTAATCATGCACAATGCCGGTTTCAGCCAAGCAATTGTTTCACACTTTAGTATTTTCAAACTTTTTCAATCTTAACGCAATACATGAGCGTGAGCCATGGACATAGCACTATAGGTGGAATAGAATGGTGGTTTTGGAGAAGACAAAAAGGAGATGATAGTCTCACATCAACCAGGCGTATTGATGGGTTATGGAGATGCCCATCAATAGATATCAATGTGAGTGAGTAGGGATTGCCATGCAACGGATGCACTAGAGCTATAAATGTATGAAAGCTCAACAAAAGAAACTAAGTGGGTGTGCATCCAACTTGCTTGCTCACGAAGACCTAGGGCATTTTGAGCAAGCCCATCATTGGAATATACAAGCCAAGTTCTATAATGAAAAATTCCCACTAGTATATGGAAGTGACAAGATAGGAGACTCTCTATCATAAAGATCATGGTGCTACTTTGAAGCACAAGTGTGGTAAAAGGATAGTAGCATTGTCTCTTCTCTCTTTTTCTCTCATTTTTTATATATTTTTTATTTGGGCCTTTTCTCTTTTGTTATGGCCTCTTTTTTTTTATTTAGTCCGGAGTCTCATCCCGACTTGTGGGGGGAATCATAGTCTCCATCATCCTTTTCTCACATGGGACAATGCTCTAATAATGAAGATCATCACAATTTTATTTACTTACAACTCAAGAATTACAACTCAATACTTAGAACAAAATATTACTCTATGTGAATGCCTCCAGCAATGTACCGGGATGTGCAATAATTCAAGAGTGACATGTATGAAAAATCATGAATGGTGGCTTTGCCACAAATACGATGTCAACTACATGATCATGCAAGGCAATATGACAATGATGGAGCGTGTCATAATAAATGGAACGGTGGAAAGTTGCATGGCAATATATCTCGGAATGGCTATGGAAATGCCATAATAGGTAGTTATGGTGGCTATTTTGAGGAAAGTATATGGTGGGTGTATGGTACCCGCAAGAGTTGCGCGGTACTAGAGAGGCTAGCAATGTTGGAAGGGTGAGAGTGCGTATAATCCATGGACTCAACATTAGTCATAAAGAACTCACATACTTATTGCAAAAATCTACAAGTCATCAAAACAAAGTACTACACGCATACTCCTAGGGGAAGGGTTTGTAGGAGTTAACCATTGCACGATCCCGACCTCCACACATAAGGAAGGCAATCAATAAACAAATCATGCTCCAACTTCATCACATAACGGTTCACCAAACGTGCATGCTACGGGAATCACAAACTTTAACACAAGTATTCCTCAAATTCACAACTACTCTACTAGAATGTGTCTAATATCACCATCTTCATATATCAAAACAATCATAAAGAATCAAACTTCTCATAGTATTCAATGCACTTTATATGAAAGTTTTTATTATACCCATCTTGGATGCCCATCATATTAGGACTAATTTTATAACCAAAGCAAATGACCATGCTGTTATAAAAGACTCTTAAAATAATATAAGTGAAGCATGAGAGATGAATAATTTCTATAAAATAAAACCACCACCATGCTCTAAAAAGATATAAGCGAAGTACTAGAGCATTATTGTCTAGCTCAAACGATATAAGTGAAACACATAGAGTATTCTAATAAATTCCAATGCATGCGTGTCTCTACCAAAAGGTGTGTACAGCAAGGATGATTGTGGTAAACTAAAAAGCAAAGACTCAAATCATACAAGACGCTCCAAGCAAAACACATATCTTGTGGTGAATAAAAATATAGCCTCAAGTAAAGTTACCGATAGACGAAGACGAAAGAGGGGATGCCTTCCGGGGCATCCCCAAGCTTAGGCTTTTGGTTGTCCTTGAATTACCTTGGGGTGCCTTGGGCATCATGTGACGCCCGGATAATTAAGCTACAGTGATCCGACGCTAATGGTGCCACGTCACCACGATTACTTCTGCTAAGCTATCGTTAGGACAAAACCGGTCCAAAATTCAAAATTCAAATTAATGATAATAATAAAAGTTTTCAAAAATTAAAAAAAATGTTTGGATTGTACTAAATATTACAAAGGTAATTATGGTGCAACAAACCCATTTTTATAAAATGCCTAAGTAATTTAAAATGATTTAAAACAGAAAAGTAAAATAAATAAAAAGTATAAAAAAACAAAACAAAAGAAAAGGGACCCCATGAATTGACAGCAGGCCATCAACCCCACTGGGCCAACCCACCAGGCCCAGCCGGCCACACCTTATCCCCTCACCCCCCCGCAAACCCTAACCAC